>NC_037684.1:36152409-36197521 GCF_003255815.1 Theropithecus gelada | reverse complement strand
GTTTTTTTTTTTTTTTTTTTTTTTTTTTTTTTGAGACGGAGTCTCGCTGTGCTCCCAGGCTGGAGTGCAGTGGCGTGATCTCGGCTCACTGCAAGCTCCGCCTCCCGGGTTCACGCCATTCTCCTGCCTCAGCCTCCCAAGTAGCTGAGACTACAGGCGCCCGCCACCACGCCCGGCTAGTTTTTTGTATTTTTAGTAGAGACGGGGTTTCACCATGTTAGCCAGGATAGTCTTGATCTCCTGACCTCGTGATCCACCCGCCTCGGCCTCCCAAAGTGCTGGGATTACAGGCTTGAGCCACCGCGCCCGGCCAAGGCTCATGTTTTTAATCTGAGCCCAAAGCCCAAATCAGGTGCCAGAAAGAGAAAATAAAAACTGTGCCTATAGTTTTTTTTTTTTTTTTTTTTTTTTTTTTTTTTTTTTTTGAGACAGAGTCTTGCTCTGTCGCCCAGGCTGGAGTGCAGTGGCGCGATCTCGGCTCACTGCAAGCTCCGCCTCCCGGGTTCACGCCATTCTCCTGCCTCAGCCTCCCGAGTAGCTGGGACTACAGGCGCCCACAACCGCGCCCGGCTAATTTTTTGTATTTTTAGTAGAGACGGGGTTTCACCGTGGTCTCGATCTCCTGACCTTGTGATCCGCCCGCCTCGGCCTCCCAAAGTGCTGGGATTACAGGCGTGAGCCACCGCGCCCGGCCGTGCCTATAGTTTTGAAATGCTTTAGGGATGCTGAAGGATAGTCTTTAGAGAATCATTTAAATGAATGTATCTATTCTTCATTTCAAAAGATAAATGAAATACCATCCCAGTGATTCATTTTTTTTTTCCAGTTTTAAGTAAATACAGTAATGGAAAAGATGGGAGCTCCCTTTCTCCCTTCATTCTTTGCTCCCACCTTTGAAAACCCATTAAGTGATAAGCCAGGTGCGGTGGCTCATCCTAGCATTTTGGGAGGCAGAGGTGGGAGGACTGCTTGAGCTCAGGAGTTCAAGACCAGCCTGGGACACATGGTGAACCTGTCTCTACAAAAAATACAAAAATTAGGCTTGGTGGCACATGCCGGTAGTCCCACCTACTTGGGAGGCTGGGGTGGGAGGATCACCTGAGTCTGGGGGGTCGAGGCTGCAGTGAGCGGTGATCATGCCGCTGCACTCCAGCCTGGGTGAGCCTGTCTCAAAAACAACAAAATAATCCCACAAGAAACTCAAATACCCATGGGTCCATATTGAGACAAGTAAATCAGATATGAGAAAGCTTTTCTGTACAAAATTTCAACCAATCAGTGTAGAAGGAATGGAAGGATCAGAAACCACTATTTGGCAACTATCATGGTTATTCAGCCAAAAAACAGCAATAGATACTGAAACTAGGGGGTAGAAGTTTGATGAGGAACAGGATATTTAGTCTCAAAGTACTTCCCTACAGAATACATATTAACTTTACAGTGGCAGAACCCGGCATACACCACAACTAAGTGACATCACCAATAATGGGGAAATTCATAATCATGTGTTGCCCGATACAATCCTATGGGGGGAACACAGCATCACCTCTGAATATTCCTGCCCAAAATGCAGAGCCTGAACCAAATCAGGAGGAAACATCAACAAACCGACTTCGAGTTTACACAATAGCCTCTTACCTTAAAATGCCTTAAGGTGCAAAAGCAAGACTGAACCGTAGACTAAAGGAGACTGAGGCACAACTACTAAATTCAATACAATTATTTATTTTTTACAATTTTTTTTTTTTTTTTTTGAGACGGAGTCCGCTGTTGCCCAGGCTGGAGTGCAGTGGCGCGATCTCAGCTCACTGCAACCTCCGCCTCTCAGGTTCAAATGATTCTCCGGACACAGCTTCCCGAATAGCTGGGATTACAGGCGCCCATCACCATGCCCAGCTAATTTTTGTATTTTTTTTTTTTTTTTTGAGATGGAGTTTCACTCTTGTTGCCCAGGCTGGAGTGCAAAGGCGCCATCTTGGCTCACTGCAACCTCCACCTCCCAGATTCAAGTGATTCTCCTGCCTCAGCCTCCCACATGTAACTGTCCTCTGCCCATCAGCGATTCTGAGGATGAAACGTTATGCAAAGTCCCTTATAGAGTCAAATTTGGCCTAGGTGGGGTTACAGGCATGCGCCACCACGCCTGGCTACTTTGTATTTTTAGTAGAGACAGGGTTTCTCCATGTTGGTCAGGCTGGTCTTGAACTCCCGACCTCAGGTGATCCACCTGCCTCGGCCTCTCAAAGTGCTGGGATTACAGGAGTGAGTCACTGCACCCGGCCTGTATTGTTAGTACAGACGGGGTTTCACTATGTTGGCCAGGCTGGTCTCGAACTCCTGACCTCAAATGATCCACCCACCTCGGCCTCCCAAAATGCTGGGATTACAGGTGTGAGCCACCGTGCCAGGCCTATTTTTAACATTTTTTAAAAAGTCAGGGTTTTGGCCGGGCACGGTGGCTCACGCCTGTAATCCCAGCACTTTGGGAGGCCGAGGTGGGTGGATCACCTGAGGTCAGGAGTTCGAGATCAGCCTGAACAACATGGAGAAACCCTGTGTCTACTAAAAATACAAAAAATTAGCTGGGCATAGTGGTGCATGCCTGTAATTCCAGCTACCAGGGAGGCTGAGGCAGGAGAATCACTTGAACTTGGGAGGCATAAGTTGTGGTGAGCCGAGATCGTGCCATTGCACTCCAGCCTGGGCAACAAGAGCGAAACTGTGTCAAACAAACAAACAAAAGGGTCTTGCTACATTACCCAGCCTGGTCTTGAACTCCTGGCCTCAAGTCATCCTCCTGCCTTGGGCTCCCAAAATGCTAGGAATACTGGAGCCACTGTGCCCAGCCAACATAATCATGTTTTTGTGTGACAAAGCTATTATTGGGACTACTGGGCAAACATGAATGGTTAGTGGCTAGCAGTAATGTTTCCATGTATTCCTACTTGTGATGGATACATTTGGTAATACATTTGGTGATGTTGGGACATCAGAAAAAAATGGACGATTCTTGCAGTATTCCTATATAAGCTTATTATTCCAAAATTTAGCAAAACATTAACAAGGTGAAAGCTAGGCATCTCTGTTTTTGAGATGCAGTTTCCCTTGTTGCCCAGGCTGGAATGCAATGGCACCATCTCGGCTCACTGTAACCTCTGCCTCCCAGGTTCAAGCAATTCTCCTACCTGAGCCTCCTGAGTAGCTGGGATTACAGGCACCCACAACCACGCTGGGCTGATTTTTTATTTTTTAGTAGAGATGGGGTTTCACCATGTTGGCTAGGATGGACATTGAACTCCTGACCTCAAGTGATCTGCTCACCTCAGCCTCCCAAAGTGCTGGGATTATAGGCGTGAGCCACCACATCAGGTCAAAAAGTCCTTGCTTTCTAAAATTAAGAATATATCCTATAACTGCATGGATCAAGAGAGAAATATGTAAAAATAACTGGAAAATGCAGAACATAAAAAAAGGATCTAACGATTAGCTAGGCATGATGGTGTCCACCTGTAGTCCTAGCTACTCAGGAGGCTGAGGTGGAGGGATGGCTTGAGCCAGAAGTTTGAGGTGATAATGAACTATCATTGCACTATTGAACTCTACCCTAGGCAACAGAGTGAGACCCCTGTCTCCTAAAAAAAAAAAAAAAAAAAAAGCAAGCATCTAACACTGACAATGATCACATTCAGAAGTGAAGAGATCAGATGTGGCTAAAATTAAGAAGTTCTCTCAATTCCTTTTGTGTCAAACACTTAAGGGTGCATTAAAAAGGACAATTTTGCAAAAAGTGAAAATTCTTTTAATTCTTTTTTTTCTGAGACGGAGTCTTGCTCTGTTGCCCAGGCTGGGGTGAAGTGGCATGGTCTCGGCTCACTGCAACCTCCGCCTCCCGAGTAGCTGGGACTACAGGGGACTACAGGTGCATGCCACCATGCCTGGCTAATTTTTTTTGTATTTTTAGTAGAGACGGAGTTTCACCATGTTAGTGAGGATGGTCTCGACCTCCTGACCTCGTGATCTGCCTGCCTCGGCCTCCCAAAGTGTTGGGATTACAGCGGTGAGCCACCGTGCCTGGCCAAATTCTTTTAATTCTTTAGACACAGGTTAGAGGGGGAAGAGTGCTTAAAATTCCATGGAACTAAGATTTATTTTTTTGAGACAGAGTCTCGCTTTGTTGCCCAGGCTGGAGTGCAGTGGCGCAATCTCAGCTCACTGCAACCTCCGCCTCCTGGGTTCACGCAATTCTCCTGCCTTAGCCTCCCGAGTAGCTGGGATTACAGGCACCCACCACCACGCTCAGCTAATTTTTGTATCTTTAGTAGAGACGGGGTTTCACCATGTTGGCTAGGCTGGTGTCAAACTCCTGACCTCAGATGATCCGCCTGCCTCGGCCTCCCAAAGTGCTGAGATTACAGGTGTAAACCCCCGCACCTGGCGGAACTAAGATTAAAATGAAGACCACGATCAATTACTTAACAAGAACACCACATTTTGATGCTCTCTATAGGGTCATTTTTTTTGGTCAGGAAAACATCTGATCTGATTCTTCCCAGCTTGCTTCCCCTACAACTTAATGAGCCCTTCACTAACCTCGGTAAGTATTAACTGCAGTTGCCCTAGCCCGGCATTTACACTCTCAAAAGATTTAACGCACTTAGAGTCAAAAAACACTTGTCATATGTAACACTTTTTCACATGGAAATAAATTGGTGTTTTAAGGTTTACAGTTCCTTTGAATAAAATTTCAGTTATTAGTTACAAAATGCTAAGACAGATTGAGATCTCAAAGAAATAACTTGAGAAAATTATATTTTAAAGGACTTCACAAATATAAAGCATAACTGTTAGAATCCTGATACAAAGTAACTTTTTCTAGGTTTAAGGTTCAAGTCTGAATTCCTAAATTGTCCAACGTCAACAAGATCTCATTTATATTCTTTTTATTTTTATGATTACTTTCAGATACAGGGTCTCACTATTTTGCCCAGGCTGGACTCCTGGGCTCAATGGATCCTCCCCGCCTCAGCCTCCTGAGTGGCTGGGATTACAGACATGCACCACCATGCCTGGTGCTACAGATGTTTTTTTAAAAAAGCCCGGAAACACAATGAGCTTGCATCGTCTTGGCAGCAGGTGCCTCTCAGCTGGTGCTGGACAGAAGGGGCTTGCAGTATTTGCACTGAATCCAAACCCGGTACATTGTCAGTTGCTTCCCTCGGTTCACTTGCAGTCGGCGGTCCACCAGGTTCTGAACCTTTTCCAGTCCAGCAGTGGTGAAAAGCATGTCCAGCTCCTCTAGTGTGGAAAAGAAAAGATGTTTATATATTTTCCCCTCAAGAAAAGGCATTTTTATCGACTAAGTCCTCATTAATGGGGCTCAGGGAAGCTGCTGTAGGGGTTTTTTTTTGTTTTTGTTTTTGGGTTTTTTTTTTAGACGGAGTCTTGCTCTGCTGCCCAGGCTGGAGTGCAGTGGCCGGATCTCAGCTCACTGCAAGCTCCGCCTCCCGGGTTTACGCCATTCTCCTGCCTCAGCCTCCCGAGTAGCTGGGACTACAGGCGCCCGCCACCTCGCCCGGCTAGATTTTTTTTGTATTTTTTAGTAGAGACGGGGTTTCACCGGGTTAGCCAGGATGGTCTCGATCTCCCGACCTCGTGATCCGCCCGTCTCGGCCTCCCAAAGTGCTGGGATTACAGGCTTAAGCCACCGCGCCCGGCCTGCTGCTGTAGTGTTTTTACACAGCCTTTTGGTTATAAATGCAGTGGTGGCTTGGTAACAGCAACTTCATGTTTAGGTGGGGAAGTCACTGCGTATGGGCCGCGGTTTTTTCTTTTTTAAAAACCTTCGGTTTATATTTGGCCGTTAGGCTCTATGAACACCTTAAAATTTATACAAAAATATATATGTATGTCAAAGCAATTGTTTTAGGAAAGAGGTTTCATCATCTTAACCAAAGGCTCAAAGAAGGTGACCCCAAAAAGGGCCCAGGAACGGAGAATTCATAAGGCCCATGTGATGGATGACGCCTGTGGACAGGGCCAGTTGCAGAGGAGAGCAGTTCCTGGCACCCCTAGAACCCAGGAGACACGACTCACTCTGACCTGGGTGCACCAAAGCACAACCCCGTGCAGAGGGTGAAATGGGCTGGACTGGAGACAAGCCTTGCAGAGCGGGCAGGCTTCCCATTTTGGACAGTGGCAGACAGGGAGAGCAGAGCAGGACTGAAGGCATGGACAAGCCAGGGCTGAGTGGGGGCCCAAGTGTCTGGCCCAGGGTGGAGGAGGGTGTAGGCAGTGGGGAACTGCAGGAAACGCAATGCCTAAAAGGCAGGAGGGGCCAGATAGTTCTCCTTCTGAACGTGCCTTGAAGACCATCTCATCTGGGACTGGGGACTTTTAGCGTAAAAAGATGAGTGTTTCATACCTTGTGTGAAGAAGTAAACCCTGGTTCCATCACCTCTCACGTAGAAATTTCCAGATAGACACTGACCTGCAGAGTGATGTGTTAAAAATCAGAGACACTTTAAAGCACGCCTTTGACTTGCATTGCTAAGGAAATGTTAACTGAGAAGTCAGCTTGTTGGGTGGAGAGCACTCCTGCCTCAGTGCTTCGGGAAGGGCAGCTCAACAGGAATAAGCTAACTCCAATGTCAGAAAACATGAGGTTCCTAAGCTCCCCACTCCAAAACTCTAGAATTGTTTGATGAAAACAACTTGTTCACTCCCCCAACCCCATTAAATTAACAGCACAAACTTTGTATTTATTTATTTATTTATTTTGAGACAGAGTTTTGCTCTTGCTGCCCAGGCTGGGTGCAATGGCGTGACCTCAGCTCACTGCGACCTCCGCCTCCCAGGTTCAAGCGATTCTCCTGCCTCAGTCTCCCAAGTAGCTGGGATTACAGGTGCACACCACCACACCCGCCTAATTTTTTGTATTTTTAGTAGAGATGGGGTTTCACCATGTTGGTCAGGCTGATGCCAAACTCCGGACCTCAGGTGATCCACCCGCCTTGGCCTCCCAAAGTGCTGGGATTAAAGGCGTGAGCCACCGTGTCTGGCCTATTATTATTATTATTTTTTTAAATTAAGCAATATAGCTGAGTTTAAGCAAACTTAAGACACCCATTACCATTTTGGTGGTGACTGTCCTTTGCATGTCTCTTCTCGTGTCTACACAATCATAAATACAACTCAGATACTGTTTTGATCATGAACGTGCTTTCCCTTCTGCTGCTAACCTCCCTGGCCTTACCTCAGTTTACAGGCCTGGCACATACTTCCAGACCTTCCTGAATGCCCAAATCATCACACATGTATATACTTATTTCCCTGCAGATACTGGTATACGGGGATGGAGTTTAAAATACTCCCTTGCACGTTGCTCTCCTCTCACTGAATAATACAGAACAGAAATCCCTCCAAGCTCAGTGGTATGGGGTCCACCTCAGGTGACAAGCACAACATCTCCCTATCCAAAGGCATTCACTTTGTTTACAAAGTTTTGCTTGTGCATGTGCTAGTTCTTGACTATATTCAAAAAAACTATTGGCTTGAACAATAACTGGGTGCTTAAAAAAAGGCTGTAGGCCAGGCACGGTGGTTCCCACCTGGAATCCCAGCACTTTGGGAGGCCAAGGTGCGCGGATCACCTGAGGTCAGGAGTTCGAGACCAGCCTGACCAACATGGTGAAACTCCGTCTCTACTAAAAATATAAAAAATTAGCTGGGCATGGTGGCACATGCCTGTAGTCTTGGCTACTCGGGAGGCTGAGGCAGGAGAATTGCTTGAACCCAAGAGACAGAGGCTGTAGTGAGTCGAGATCGTGCCACTGCACTCCAGCCTGGGAGACAGAGCAAGACTCCGTCTCAAAAAAAAAAAAAAAAAAAAGGCTGTAACACTGAGCGCAGTGGCTCACGTCTATAATCCCAGCATTTTGGGAGGCCAAGGCAGGTGGATCACCTGAGGTCAGGAGTTCGAGACCAGCCTAGCCAACATGGTGAAACCCTGTCTCTACTAAAAATATAAAAAATTAGCCGGGCATGGTGGCACGTGCCTGTGATCCTAGCTACTTGGGAGGCTGAGGCAGGAGAATCGCTTGAACCCAGGAGGCAGAGGTTGCAGTGAGCCGAGATCATGCTATTGCACTCCAGCCTGGGCAACAAGGGTGAAACTCCATCTCAAAGACAAAAAAAAAAAAAAAAAGGCTGTAACAATTTCTCTTTCTACCAGTAATGAAGGAATGTACCTCCTTCTTTGAATTGGCCAGTAATAAGTAGTACTAACTTGTTATTTTTATTTCCTTGAAGTGTTGTTTACTGGCCATTTAGATACGTTATTTTGTGAACTGACTAAATACTCCTGGCCTGTTTTTTGGGTGGGTCACGGATCTTTTGCTTATCAGTTTCATGACAGCTCCTTGAAGAGCAAAGATATTAAGTCTTTATCTATTATATGCACTGAAAATATTCCTTCTTACTCTGTCATTTGCCTTTTACATTTTTAATGGCATCTTTTGTCATGCCACATTTAAAATTATTTATGTTTTTCAAATGTCTTCTTTTTTTTTTTTTGAGACGGAGTTTCACTCTTGTTGCCCAGGCTGGAGTGCAATGGCACGATCTCGGCTCACTGCAACCTCCATCTCCTGGGTTTAAGTGATTCTCCTACCTCAGCCTCCCGAGCAGCTGGGATTACAGGCATGCACCACCATGCCCGGCTAATTTTGTATTTTTAGTAGAGACAGGGTTTCTCCATGTTGGTCAGGCTGGTCTCGAACTCCTGACCTCAGGCGATCTGCCTGCCTCGGCCTCCTAAAGTGCTGGAATTACAGGCATGAGCCACCGTGCTCAGCCGTCTTTCAAATGTCTTTCTAATAAAAGCTCTTCTAAAGGTAGCTGTCTTGCTTAAAAAGACCTCAATATCTAGATTATATAAGCCTCTTCAGTTTTCTTAAAAAATATAGTACTCTGTCACATTTTAAATGGCTTTATATATGGAGCTCTAATTCTAGAGTCTCTATTCTGATGGCAGCACCATTTTTTGATTATAGTGGCCAAGTACCTTTGTTTTTTTTTTTAATTATACTTTAAGTTCTGGGGTACATGTGCAGAACGTGCAGGTTTGTTACATAGGTATACATGTGCCACGGAGGTTTGCTGCACCCATCAACCCGTCATCTACATTAGGTATTTCTGCTAATACTATCCCTCCCCCAGCCCCCCCAATCCTCCGACAGGCCCCAGTGTGTGATGCCCCGCGCCCCGTGTCCGTGTGTTCTCTTTGTTGAACTCCCACTTATGAGTGAGAACATGCGGTGTTTGGCTTTCTGTTCTTGTGTCAGTTTGCTGAGAATGACGATTTCCAGCTTCATCCATGTCCCTGCAAAGGACATGATCTCTAGTGGTTAGGATTCGGCGCTCTCAAGATACCTTTTTTAAACCGAAGCTGAGCCATGTCATAGCGGCCATAATCTCGCAGAAGCATCATCCCCCCAGGTTTCAGAAGCCTGCTCAGCCTGTTGATGGCCTTCTGCATCCTGTGGAGCAGCAGGGAATGATGGTCAATCAGGTCTCCTTAAAGACAGGGATCTCTTTCCCTGTAGCATATCCCAAAAAGCCAGTGGACCTCCTCAACTGACACACCAACCCTGAGATCTAAGAAGCTCCTCTACCCTTGCTTCAGTTAGAACTGAAGGACGTTAGCTGCCTGCTCACAGCTGTGGCCTTGATCCACTGCCTTCAGCCTGAAAAGGCCCGAGGAAAGCCTGCTTCTGCCGTAAGAAAGTTCCCTGTTCCTGGCCGGTTGCAGTGGCTCATGCTTGTGATACCAGCACTTTGGGAGGCTGAGGCAGATGGATCACTTGAGATCAGGAGTTTGAGACCAGCCTGGCCAAAATGGTGAAACCCCATCTCTACTAAAAATACAAAAATTAGCCAGGCATGGTGGCGTGTGCCTATAATCCCAAATACTCAGGAGGCTGAGGCAGGAGAATTGCTGGAATCTGGGAGGTAGAGGGTGCAGTGAACCAAGATTGCACCACTGCCCTCTGGTCTGGGCAGCAGAGTAACTGAGACTCAGTCTCCAAAAAACAAACAAAAAAAAGTTCTCTGCTCTCCATCTGGCTCACTTCCCCCCTGGTCCTAGATAGCCATCTTTGCCCTGTGCTCCTGTGGCTGAGCAGAATCCTGAGTAT
Source organism: Theropithecus gelada (assembly GCF_003255815.1). Taxonomy (NCBI): domain Eukaryota; kingdom Metazoa; phylum Chordata; class Mammalia; order Primates; family Cercopithecidae; genus Theropithecus; species Theropithecus gelada. Next base: position 36,187,328 of record NC_037684.1, on the reverse strand, counting down.
CCAGTGGGTTCTGCTAGGTGACTTAATGGCCTACACCATTAGACCTGAGCTCTTTCAATGCAGAGGCTGTATCTTTCTGTTTGTTAAATGAAGACTTGTCCTCAAGAACATACAAGTTACATGGCAATACAATCAGTATGCAAATGAGGATAAGAGACAAAGGGTTTTACACTTAGGTCTGCACTTTCCATATGCAGTGTTCTTTAGAAGTCTTGGTGCAGGTTGAAGCTTTCATAACTTCAGAAGTCTAAATGCTACAAACTTCACCAAAAAAATTTCAAAATCTGTTTAAATTTTGTATAATGAACATTTCCCACTTCAAAAACAAAAAACGGCCGAGGCAGGCAGATCACCTGAGGTCAGGAGTTCGAGACCATACTGGCCAACATGGTGAAACCCTGTCTCTACTAAAAATACAAAAAAATTAGCCAGGGATGGTGGCAGGCACCTGTAATCCCACCTACTTGGGAGGCTGAGGCAGGAGAATCACTTGAACCCGGGAGGCGGGATTGCAGTGAGCCAAGACCACGGAACTGCCCTCCAGCCTGGGCAACAAGAGCGAAACTCCGTCTCAGAAAACGAACAAACAAACAAACAAACAGCTGGGGTCCTGCTATGCTATGTTGCCCAGGCTGGACTCTCGGGCTCAAGTGATCCTCCTGCCTCAGTCTCCTAGGTAGCTGGGACTAAAAGTCTGTGCCACGGTGGCTGGCTTGAATTTTAAATTTTAACAGTTTGTTTTAGTCCATGTCAATTTTTAAAAACTTTGTAGCATTGAAACTTCTGAGGTCATAGGTTTTTTTTGAGACAGAGTCTCACTCTGTCACCCAGGCTGCAGTGCAGTGGTGTCATCATAGCTCACTTCAATGCAGCCTCAAACTCCTGGGCTTAAACCATACTCCTGCCTTAGCCTTCTGAGTAGCTGGGACTACAGATATGCATCTGGCTATTTTTTCTACTTTTTTTTATTTTTATTTTTGTACTTTTATTAGAGATGGGGTTTCACCGTGTTAGCCAGGATGGTCTCGATCTCCTGACCTTGTGATCCACCCGCCTCAGCCTCCCAAAGTGCTGGGATTACAGGCGTGAGCCACCGCACCTGGCCTTTATTTTTATTTTTAGTAGAGATGGGGGTCTTGCTTTGTTGCCCAAGCTGGTCTTGAGCTCCTGGCTTCAAGCATTCCTCCCACCTCAGCCTCCCAAAATGGTGGGATTATAGGCGTGAACCACTGTGCCTGGTCAACCTCTGCAATTATTAAAGTTTAAAACCATGGTAGGTCTTTTGGGTTATCCTGCATATGCCTTTATTTCGCACTCATCCTCTCAGGTTGGATGACTTCAGTGCCCTTCTAGAGGAAGTGTGGCCTAGAGAAGGTCAACCACTCAAAGCTCCTATCCTGTGCAGCCAGCAAAGGGTCCTTGGACTCTGGGAGATAAACCAGGATCTCAATTACTGGTCCCTGCAGTCTCTAGTCATGTTATCTGGCTTCCTAACACCAGCTTACCTTGACCTTTAACACTAATTTGCCTAATCATCCTTTGCAGGACTCTGATGCCACAGAATGAGATGTCTGAAGTCTCTAATGTCATGATTTCATGGGTATAGTTTACTCTAATATGTGCCAACCTCCAGCCTGTCCAGACTCACTGCACTCTGGCGGTGACAAGGGCTTCCATGGAATTAGTCAATGGTGTCTGAATCTCTTAGCCACCATCTCTGACTCTGCTTCCTTGAGAAGGTAGTTTTGGTCAGGTGTGGTGGCTCACGCCTGTAATCCCAGCACTTTGGGATGCTGAGGTGGCTGGATCACTTGAGGTCAGGAGTTCAAGATCAGCCAGGCGAACATGGTGAAACCCTGTCTCTACTAAAAATACAAAAAATATTAACCAGGTGTGGTGGTGCGTGTCTGTAATCCCAGCTGCTCGGCACGCTGAGGCAGGAGGATCACTTGAAGCTGGGAGGCAGAGGTTGCAGTGAGCCTAGATCTTGCCACTGCGCTCCAGCCTGGGCAACAGAGTGAGACTCCATCTCAGAAAAAACAAAAACCAAACAAACAAAAAAAACCAAACAGAAGGTAGTTTCATAGGACCACTGGTTGCCTGATGCATATGAGATTTTAATGGTGTATTTTAGGATATAGCATTTGACTTTCTTTTAATCTGAATCTGCTTTTATAGAATTCTGTACCACACTTTTCCAAAACATTGTAAGCATCAGAGAACACTTTAGTTAAGCTTCAATATAAATTTTGTGTTGCTAATAAGGTTTTTTTATTTAAAGCATTTAAAAGGCCAATAGGCTGGATGAGGTAGCTCATGCCTATAATCCCAGCACTTGTTGGGAGGCCATGGCGAGCAGATCATGAGGTCAGGAGTTCGAGACCAGCCTGGCCAGCATGGTGAAACACCATCTCTACTAAAAAAAAAAAAAAATACAGAAATTAGCCAGGCATGGTTACACCTGTAATCCCAGCTACTCGGGAGGCTGAGGCAGGAGAATTGGTTGAACCTAAGAGGTGGAGGTTGCAGTGAGCTGAGATCTCATCACTGCACCCCAACTGGGGTAACAGAGCAAGATTCCATCTCCAAAAAAAAAAAAAAAAAAGGCTGGGCGTGGTGACTCACGCCTGTAATCCAGCATTTTGAGAGGCCGAGGTGAGCAGATCACAAGGACAGGAGTTTGAGACCAGCCTGGCCAACATGGTGAAACCCCATCACTACTAAAAATACAAAAATTAGCTGGGCATCGTGACGGGTGCCTGTAATCCCAGCTACTCAGGAGGTTGAGGCAAGAGAATTGTGTGAACCAGGGAGGCAGAGGTTGCAGTGAGCCTAGATCATGCCATTGCACTCCAGCCCGGGCAACAGGGCTAGACTCTCGTCTCAAAATTAAAAATAAATAAATAAATAAATAAATACATAAATAAATAAAAGGCCAATAATGAGACATTACCTAAAAGCTGTGACACCCACAGTTCTAAAATGGCATGTGATGAGATTATCAATAGGAATTTCCCCACATACTCATTAGAGACTGATTTCCCATTCTTTCCCAATGTTGAGCCACAACAAGGAAATGAAGAACCAACTACTGCAGCCAGCAGGCAGAAGTTTCGAGGACAGAGCAGAAGCTGGACATCAAGCCAAATTTAGGAAAATGGTTGAGATGCTCACATCATTACAAATGGTGTGGCTTCTTTGTGTCTATCAGAACATAAACAAAACTCTTTTTACTTCTAGCCCAACTCTAATATCAAGGTCCCTCACCAGGCTGGGCATGGTGGCTCACACCTATAATCCCAGCACTTTGGGAGGCCAAGGTGGGAGGATCGCTTGAGCCAGGAATTCAAGACCAGTCTGGGCAACATGGCAAAACCCCATCTATGCTAAAAACACAAAAATTAGCCAGGACTGGTGGCACATGCCTGTGGTCCCACCTACTTGGGAAGCTGAGGAGGGAGGATCATTTAAGTCCAAGAGGTTAAGGCTGCAGTGAGCCATGATTGTACCACTGCACTCCAGCCTGGGCTGACAGAACAAGACCCTATCTTAAAAAAAAGGTCCCTCACCAAAGCTTTCTTTTTGTGACACTACCGGCCAAGGGACCCAAACTTACTTGTCTGGAACAATCGCTGAAAGAACAAATATGAGAATGATAATATCAAGACTGCCCTTGGGCACTGGGTAACTCTTCTCTTCATCACACAGGTCGTGAACAAAGGCAAAACACCGTGAAGGATCATATTCTGGATTTGTCTGCAGACAGGTGGAAGAGACAAGTACATTAGAAAATATTAACATAGCCTAAATAAAATATTATCTTGTTTTAAATTTTAAATGTAACTGCTGCTACTTCACAAAGAGGGATATATTTCTTTTTCCTTTTTTTTGAGGCAAAATCTCCCCATATTGCCCAGGCTGGCCTCAAACTCTTGAGTTGACACGATAGGATCTCCTGCCTCACCCTCCTGAGTAGGGGATATATTTCTAATCATTATATAGATTGGTGAAAAAGTAGTTGTGGTTTTTGCTATTGAAAGTAATGGCAAGGGCGTGGTGGCTCATGCCTGTAATCCCAGCACTTTTGGAGGCCAAGGCAGGAGGATCACCTGAGGTCGGGAGTTCAAGACCAGCCTGACCAACATGGAGAACCCCCATCTCTACTAAAAATACAAAATTAGCCAGGTGTGGTGGCACATGCCTGTAATCTTAGCTACTCAGGAGGCTGAGGCAGGAGAATCACCTGAACCCAGGAGGCAGAGGTTGCAGTAAGCCGAGATCGCGCCATTGCACTCCAGCCTGGGAGACAAGAGTGAAACTCCGTCTAAAAAAAGAAAAAAAAAAAAAAAAAAAAAGAGAAAGTAATCGCAAAAACTGCAATTACTTTTGCATCAACCTAATAGCATGTTATTTCAGGGAGGACTCAGAGAGTAAAGATCAGGAATAATTGAAGGGAGATGGTGAGGAATCTAATGGTTGCTTTTAAAATAGAACATTCCTGACTCCCCTACTTTTATTCTTTATTCTTGTGTACTTTCTATACTTCTCATGCATGAAGTCAGATCTGAGAACTGGAAAACGATCATGAAAATGAGTGACCAACAGGGAAAAAAAACATTCATAAGCAGAGAGACAGCACACACTTTAAAAAAGCACGATCTGCTAGGCATGGTGGCTCACACCTAGAATCCCAGCACCCTGGGAGGCTGAGATGGGAGGATCACTTGAGCCCTGGAGTTTGAGACCAGCTAGGCAACAGAGTGAGACTTTGTCGCCACAAAAAATAAAAAAAATGCTGGGCGCGGTGGCTCATGCCTGTAATCCTAGCACTTTGGGAGGTTGAGGTGGGCAGATTACCTGAGGTCAGGAGTTCAAAATCAGCCTGGCCAACATGGTGAAACCCTGTCTCTACTAAAAATACAAAAAATTAGCTGGGTGCAGTGGCGCCTGCCTGTAATCCCAGCTACTCTGGAGGTTGAGGCAGGAGAATCACTTGAACCCGGGAGGCAGAGGTTGCAGTGAGCTGCGATCACGCCACTGCACTCCAGTCTGGGCGACAGAGCTAGACTCCATCTCAAAAAAAAAAAAAATAAATAAAAAAAATTAGCCAGGTGTGGTGGCATGTGCCTGCAGTCCCAGTTACACAGGAGGTGGGAGAATCATTTGAGCCCAGGAGATCAAGGCCGCAGTGAGCTTGATTGTACCACTGCACTCCAGCCTGAGTGATTGAGACCCTGTCTCAAAACAAACAAAGCACATGATTTAAAATAACTCCCAACTAGAAAATATTACACAAACCATAGAATTCTTCAGGAAAATCTATTTCTGTAGATGTAGAAAATTTAAATGTACTTTGTTAGCAAAAACTGAAGTAAAGATAGGCTTCAATATTCATTTGGTCTTTAACTTCATGAATAATTCCAAAAACATGGCACTACCAATCCCGAACCTGCCCTAACAGCATTATACATAATTGTAACAGACACTTTTTTTTTTTTTTTTGAGACAGAGTCTTGTTCTGTTGCCCAGGCTGGAGTGGCGCAATCTCGGCTCACTGCAACCTCTGCTTCCCAGGTTCAAGCAATTCTCCTGCCTCAGCCTCCCCAGTAGCTGGGATTACAGGTGCACGCCACCACATCCTGCTAGTTTTTGTATTTTTTTTTTTTTTTGAGATGGAGTTTCGCTCTTGTCGCCCAGGCTGGAGTGCAATGGCATGATCTTGGCTCACTACAACCTCCACCTCCCAGGTTCAAATGATTCTCCTGACTCAGCCTCTCGAGTAGCTGGGATTACAGGCACCTACCACCATGCTCGGCTAATTTTTGTATTTTTAGTAGAGATGGGGTTTCACCATATTGGCCAGGCTGGTCTGGAACTCTTGACCTCAGATGATCTGCCTGCCTTGGCCTCCCAAAGTGCTGGGATTACAGGCATGAACCACTGTGCCCAGCCTAGTTTTTGTGTTTTTTAACCTACAGACAGGGTTTCACCATGTTGGCCAGGCTGGTCTTGAACTCCTGACCTCAAGTGATCCACCCACCTCAGCATCCCAAAGTGCTGGGATTAAAGGCGTGAGCCACCACACTTGGCCAATTGTAACAGACACATTTTTTTTTTTTTGAGATGGAGTCTTGCTCTATTTACCCAGGCTGGAGTGCAGTGGTGCCATCTCGGCTCACTGCAACCTCTGCCTCCTGGGTTCAAGCGATTCTTCTGCTTCAGCCTCCCAAGTAGCTGGGACTACAGGTGTGCGCCACCATGCCCAGCTAATTTTTGTATTTTTAGTAGAGACGGGGTTTCACCATATTGGTCAGGCTGGTATCGAACTCCTGACCTCGTGATCCGCTGACCTCGGCCTCCCAAAGCGCTGGGATTATAGGCGTGAGCCACCGTGCCCGGCCGTAACAGATACATTTTAAGGCATCTGCCTTCAATGTCCATCTTCTCCAAATATGTGAGTTTGTTTCTCATTGGCCAAAAGTGATTCAAACAGGGCTGCTGTATTTACCAGTTAGGTTGTGTTAACTAGACTTTCCAGGGACTTCAGAACTGGGACACAGTTGTTTTAGTGAGGCACCATGAACCCCTGAAGAGGGTGAACTTGTAAGGGACTGGGAGGAGCAAGCACGTTGGAGCCACGTGCAAAACCAGGAAAAACTGACTTGAGAAAGCTGGTATGCAAAGAGGGAAAAAACAAATGGGCCCTGGGCAATGAGAGGTAAGATACCAGGAACTTGGGGCTGTATTTTGTGCCGTTAGGTTCTATGACATTCTCCTTTATTGCTTTGAGTTTGTCTAGATGTTTCTGTTACTTGTAACTCAAAGAACCCCAATGGAATCATCTATCAGGATCGCCTGAGCCCCAAAAGTTCAAGGCTGCAGTGGCCTATGATTGTGTCACTCTACTTCAGCCTGGGCACACAGTGAGACTGTCTCCAAAAAAAAAAAAGGTGAAGTCCGAAGATGTGACTGAATTGCTGCAATCTCATTGCTGCTTCTTTTTTAGCCTTCCTTCCTTCCTTCTTTTCTTTACTTCTTTCCTCCCTTCCTCCTTCCTTCCTTCCTTCTTTCCCTCCTTCCCTCCCTTCCTCCCTCCCAGTATCCTTATCTGTAAGGAGTTGCTTCTTATGGGCAAAGAAAGTGGTTTACTGAGATCAAATCTACTTTGGTAAAGATGCTGTGAACATTGTTTTGAAATGGCAAGAAAGGTTTTTTGTTTTGAAATGGCATCAAACTTAGTTGATAAAGTAGCAGCAGGGTTTGAGAGAATGGACTTCAATTTGAAAGCTCTACTGTGGGCAAAATCCTATCAGCATCGCATGCTACAGAGAAATCTTTCATGAAAGGAAGAGCCAATTGATACGGTAAACTTCATTGTTATCTTATTTTAAGAAACCACCAGTCACCCCAGCCCTTAGCAATCACCACCACAGCCCTCGGCAATCACCACCCTGATCAGTCAGCAGCCATCAATATCAAGGCAAGACCCTCCACCAGCAAAGATTACAACTTGCTGAAGGTTTAGATGATTATTAACATGTTTTAGCAATAAATTATTTTCTTTCTCTTTTTTTTGAAATGGAGTCTCACTTTGTTGCCCAGGCTGGAGTGCAGTGGCACGATCTTGGCTCACTGCAACATTTGCCTCCCCAGTTCAAGTGATTCTCCTGCTTCGGCCTCTTGAGTAGCTGGGACTACAGGTGCCCACCACTATGCCTGGATAATTTCTTGTATTTTTCTTTAGTAGAGATGGGGTTTCACCATGTTGCCTAGGGTAGTCTTGAACTCCTGATCTCAAGTGATCCATCCGCCTCGGCCTTCGAAAGTGTTGGGATGACAGACGTTAAGCCATTGTGTCCGACCAATAATGTATTTTTATTTATTTTTTTTGAGATGGAGTCTCGCTCTGTGGCCTAGCTGGAGTGCAGTGGCGCAATCTCGGCCTCCTGAGTTCAAGCAATTCTCCTACCTCAGCCTCCTGAGTAGCTGAAATTACAGGTGTGCACCACTTTTTGTACTTTAGCCCGGCTAATTTTTTTTGTATTTTTAGTAGAGACGGGGTTTCACCATGTTGGTCAGGCTGGTTTTGAACTCCTGACCTCGTGATCCGCCCACCTTGGCCTCCCAAAGTGCTGGGATTACAGGTATGAGTCACCCCACCAGCCTGCAATCATATTTCATTGGTTTATGCAATTGTGTATTAAATTTAATAATCACAACACAAGTGTAAGCTACCATTCGAGACCAGCCTGGGCAACGTGGTGAAACTCTTCCTTTCACTTGAACACACAGAGGACACTGTAGAGTATGAAGTGGCCTAATTGCAATATTGTGTCTTAGAGAACAGGGAGACCAGAGGAGAGGGAGAGAAATGGGGGAATGGCCGGTTGGTGGAGCAGTCACAACACATGCGTTTGTTAAGTTGACCGTCTTACACAGATGTGATCTGTGGAACCCCAAACCAAGTACAACAGTAACATCACACGCTATAACATATTAATAGTAAAAAAGTCTGAAATATTCTGAGAATCACCAAAGCATGACACACAGACACTAAGTGAGCATATGGTGGTGGAGAAACAGCACTGGTAGGCTTGCTTGATGCAGGGTTACAACAAACTTTCAATATATGAATGGATACCACATCTGTACAGTGTGATAAAGTGAACTGCAATAAAATAAGGTATGCTTGTTATCAGTAAATCTTTTACTTTTAGACCATAAGAAAACAGACCATATAATAAGAACACAGACAGAGACCTTGATTTTTAGAACCTTTTCCCTTTAATCAGTGGAAATTTCCAATAGGAGCCATTTTACTCACCTGGACCAGCTCTATAGCTGTGGAAGAAAAATCACAGCAGTAAACAAAGAGTCCTGGGTCACTGAAATGGGCAGAAAAGACAGAACAATGAGACTACAAATTGAGCTATCTCTCATTCTTGTGTAGTAGAGTTAAAATATTAAACGGGAAAAACCATCATTCATTCAAATAAACTGTATCTATTAGTCACAACATATTTCATTTTGGTTAAAATCCTTTTTGAATTATATCCTTTTGGAGGCTGTGTGAACATAGCTAATATGAAGTTTATAAAACAACCAGTGAGTTCCAAATCAATGTCTTCTCTTTTTCCATCTACAGAAATCCTACGTTTCCCTCAAATGAAGCCTTGCTTGATAGCACCACAAGAATTCTTTTTTCTCCGCTCTGAGCTACCTTGGCACTTTCTCCACACCAGGAACACATCTGTACCTGTCTGTTGGCCCCCACCACATAGTGGGTGAGTGCTGTGACAGCAGAGATTACACCTCTCGCTTATTAGTTCACCAAACACTACTGTGGGTCCACTATGTATTGGGTATTATCTTAGATGCTGAGGAGATAAAGACGAACACCACAAAATCCCTGTGCTTATTTCTCTTGGTATCCTCACTATCTAGCACAAGTCTCAGCACAAGGTAGCAATACAAAAAATGTTGATTTTAAAACCATCAAAATTGCTTCCATTATGAAGCATATTATATATTTATTCTGAAGACATCAAAATGCAAAACAATTTGTAATGCCAGAATTCTTTTTGTCAGGACAGGTCTAAATAAAAATGGGAGAGGAGGAAGGCTGTACGCTTGTGTTTTAGAAACAACAGCCCAGAGCTCTTCTGCACTGTTGGGCTCATTCTTTGAGAGACCCTGGGATTTTTGGGAGTATGCAATACCTCCAGCTTCTCAAAGGCATGGGCTCTGCTTCCTGCTGAACTGTTGACCTTTGGAGCAGACAACTTTTGGGAGGTATAATCAAGACTAAAAACCTGGGAAGCCGCAGCATTTGCTGTGGTAATCACTAGCTACCTGTGGCTATTTAAATTAAAAATTCAGTTTCTCAGTCCTATTAGATACATTTCACACGTGGCTAGTGACTGCCATAAGGGCAGTAGAACATTTCCATCACTGCACAAAGTTCTATTCCACAGTACTGCTCTGGAAGCTGGGGCCATGCCTGTCCTGTTCTTGAATCAGCCAGGCAGCTGCATCTGCCGAGTACCCATTAAGGTCATGGGCTAAGTTCTATCAGACTCAGCTTCTGCTTTCTAAAACACTCATTGCAGTCTTCACCTCCTGGGTTCAAGTGATCCTCCTACCTCAGCCCCCCAAGTAGCTGGGATTACAGGTGCGCACCACCATGCCCAGCTAATTTTTGTATTTTTAGTAGAGATGGGGTTTCACCATGTTGGCCAGGCTAGTCTCAAACTCCTGACCTCAGGTGATCCACCTGCCTCGGCCTCCCAAGGTGCTGAAATTACAGGCATGAGCCACTGTGCCTGGCAAGTGTTGTTTTCTTCTTTATGCTTTTTTTTTTTTTTTTTTTTGACATGAGGTCTCGGCTCTGTCACCTAGGCTGGATGGTAGTAGGGTAATCTCAGCTCACTGCAGCCTCTGCCTCCTGGGTTCAAGTGATTCTGCAGCCTCAGCCTCCCGAGTAGCTGGGACTACAGCTTCCCACAACCATGCCGTTAATTTTTGTATTTTTAGGACAGACGGGGTTTCACCATGTTGGTTAGGTTGGTCTTGAACTCCTGACCTTGGCTTCCCAAAGTGTTCAGATTACAGGCATGAGCCACCACACCTGGCCTCTTTGTGCTTTTCTTTTATCTTTTTTTTTTTTTGAGATGGAGTTTTGCTTTTGTCGCCCAGGCTGGAGTGCAATGGCATGGTCTCGGCTCATTGCTACCTCTGCCTCCTGGGTCCAAGCCATTCTCCTGCCTCAGCTTCCTGAGTAGCTGGGATTACAGGTGCCTGCCACCATGCCTGGCTAATTTTTGTATTTTTAGTAGAGACAGGGTTTCTCTATGTTGGCCAGGCTGGGCTCGAACTTCTGACCTCACGTGATCTGCCCACCTTGGCCACTCAAAGTGCTGGGATTACAAGCGTGAGCCACCACGCCTGGCCTGTGCTTTTCTTTTTCTACAGGTCATATAGTTATCCCTAGGTATCCAGCTCAAGTCTCTTACACAATGGTCTCAGGTGTAGCATTTGCATACAACCCACACACATCCTCCTGCATAGATTAAATCATCTCTAATGCCTAATATAAATGCTATGTAAATAGTGATATACATTTTTTTTTTTTTTGAGATGGAGTCTTGCTCTGTCGCCCAGGCTGGAGTACAGCGGTGCAATCTTGGCTCGCTGCAAGCTCCGCTTCCCGGGTTCATGCCATTCTCCTGCCTCAGCCTCCAGAGTAGCTGGGACTACAGATACTACCACCACGCCCAGCTAATTTTTTGTATTTTGAGTAGAGATGGGGTTTCACCGTGTTAGCCAGGATGGTCTCGATCTCCTAACCTCGTGATCCACCCGCCTCAGCCTCCCAAAGTGCTGGGATTACAGGCGTGAGCCACTGCGCCCGGCCGTAAATAGTTATGTTTTAAAAAATTGTTGTATTATTTCTGAGACAGGGTCTTGCTCTGTCACCTGGAGTACAGTGGTGTGATCATGGCTCACTGCAGCCCCAACCAATCCTCTGGCCTCAGCCTCCAAAGTAGCTGAGACTACAGGTGCATGCCAGCATGCTTGGCTAATTTTTAAGTTTTTGTAAAGACAAGGTCTCACTATGTTGCTCAGGCTCGTCTTTAACTTCTGGGCTCAAGTGATACTATCTCCTTGTCCTTCCAAAGTGCTGGGATTATAGGCATGGGCCACTGTGCCCGGCCTGTACTATTTATTTTCAATCCAAGGTTGCTTGAATCCTTGGATGCAGAACAGGTGAATATGAAGGGCTGAGAGTATTACTTTTAAAATCAGAGTCCTTAATTGGGATCTGAGGATAGAGCTGCATTTCAAAATAATTGGTTTTCTCTATTTTACTTCATATACTTAAAATTAGCCCAAGATAAATCTATATAGAGATCCGTGCATTTGTAGAGTAGTGGTTGCTTAGGGCTAGAGGCTGGGGGAAATCAGGAAATGGGGAGTGACTGCTAATGGGTATGGGGCTTCTTTTTGGGGTGATGAAAATGTCCTGAAGCTGACTGCAGTGATGGCTGCACAACTCCGTGAATTAACTTAAAACCACTGTATTACGGTTGGGCGCGGTGGCTCACGCCTGTAATCCCAGCACTTTGGCAGGCTGAAGTGGGTGGATCACAAGGTCAGGAGTTCGAGACCAGCCTGGCCAACACAGTGAAAACCCGTTTCTACCAAAAATACAAAAATTAGCTGGGCATGGTGGCGGGCGCCTGTAATCCCAACTACTCGGGAGGCTGAGGCAGGGGAATTGCTTGAAGATGGGAGGTAGAGGTTGCAGTGAGCCAAGATTGTGCCACTGTACTCCAGCCCGGGCGACAGGGCAAGATGCTGTCTCAAAAAAAAAAAGAAAAAAAGAAAACCAACCAAACAAAAAAACCACTGTATTACACACTTTGTGTATTACACACTTTGTATCTCCAAAAAGCTGTTATATATAAAAAGAAAACAAATGAAAAATACATTAGCCTGAGAAATGATCCAAAGACTTTATCAGATACATTAAAAAAATATTAAGAACCCTGGCCTGTGCAACATGGCAAAACCCCATTTCTACAAAAAAGACAAAAATTAGCAGGGGTGGTGGCACACGCCTGTTGTCTCAGTTACTTGGGAGGCTGAGGTGGGAGGATCAACTGAGCCCAGGAAGGCGGAAGCTACAGTGAGCTGTGATGGCACCACTGCATTCTAGCTTGGGTAACAGACAGCCTGTCTCAAAAAAAAAAAAAAAAAAAAAAAAAAAAAAAAAAAGGCAATAAGGGTAACTCAAGAAACATAAAAAGGCTGTAAAGACTGCAGAGTGGGCTGGGCGTGGTGGCTCATGCCTGTAATCCCAGCACTTTAGGAGGATGAGATGGGTGGATCACCTGAAGTCAGGAGTTCGAGACCAGCCTGGCCAACATAGTGAAAGCTTGTCTTTACTAAAAAAAATACAAAAATTAGGCTGGGCATGGTGGCTTACGCCTGTAAACCCAGCACTTTGGGAGGCCGAGGCGGGCGGATCATAAGGTCAGGAGATTGAGACCAGCCTGACCAACATGGTGAAAGCCTGTCTCTACTAAAAATACAAAAAATTAGCCGGGCGTGGTGGCGGGCACCTGTAGTCCCAGCTACTCGGGAGGCTGGGGCAGGAGAATGGCGTGAACCTGGGAGGTGGAGCTTGCAGTGAGCTGAGATTGCGCCACTGCACTCTAGCCTGGGAGACAGAGCAAGACTCCATCTCAAAAACAAACAAACAAACAAAAAAACCCACCAACAACAAAGCAAAAATGAGCCGGGTGCGGTGGCTCACACCTGTAATCCCAGCACTTTGGGAGGCTGAGGTGTGTGGATCACCTGAGGTCAGGAGTTTGAGACCAGCCTGACCAACATGGAAAAACGCCATCTCTACTAAAAATACAAAATTAGCTGGGTGTGGTGGCACATGCCTGTAATCCCAGCTACTCGGGAGGCTGAGGCAGGAGAATCGCTTGATCTCACGAGGTGGAGGTTGTGGTGCGCCAAGATTGCGCCACTGCACTCCAGCCTGGGCAACAAGAGCAAAACTCAGTCTCAATCAATAATACAAAAATTAGCTGGGTGGGGTGGTGGGGACCTGTAATCTCAATTACTTGGGAGGCTGATGCAGGAGAATTGCTTGAACCTGGGAGGTGGAGGTTGCAGTGAGCCGATATTGAGTTACTCCAGCCTGGGCAACAGAGTGAGACTCTGTCTCAAAAAAGACTACAGAGTGATGCAGCTGGACGACATCAACTAGGGAAGTTTTCTAGATGCTTCTGATCTAGAATATGAGGAACGAAGGAAATAGTGTAGTAGAAACAAAGGACATTTTGGAAAGGTACGGAATCAGGGGAAGACATGCAAGAGGACATACTTTATAGGGCACATTCTTGCAGAGGACCTTGAAAACTATGCCCAACAATTTAAAAACCTGATTCACAGGCAGTAGAAAACATGTCAATTCTGAGCCAGTGAATTACATGAACAAGTGGGTTCAATATCTAGCAAGATATTGAACACAGCGATCTTATTTAAATGGCATAAAGAGGCTGTGGCAAAGATGCCATCTGAACTGCCATTCAGTTTTACATTCATTGATGATATTGATGATTAATGGCCATAACTTGAAGCTAAGTCAATCTCCCATTTGAGGTGGGTTCCTCAGAGTGTAACTTCAAGAGCAGAACAATCTCTTTTCTTCAGTGTTAGCTACTAGGACTGCCATTTTCTTAGAAATTTCTGAGAACAAATTGTAGAAATATTTAAATGTATATTGGTAATGAGGCTAATGTTTTACTCAATCCTGTTAATGAATACCGTGGGCTAAATTGGTAAAGTATATATTATACGAAACCTTTGAGAAACTGGATTCCAATAATGAATACAGAACTGGAATGTCATTTCCACAAGGGGTTTAAAAACAGTTATAGGGCCAGGAGCCATGGCTCACGCCTGTAATCCCAGCACTTTGGAAGGCAGAGGCGGGTGGATCACTTGAGGTCAGGAGTTCGAGACCATCCTGACCAATACAGTGAAACCCTGTCTCTACTAAAAATACAAAAATTAGCTGGGCATTGTGGCGCATGCCGGTAATCCCAGGTATTTGGGAGGCTGAGGCAGGAGAATCACTTGAACCCAGGAGGCAGAGGTTGCAGTGAGCCAAGATTATGCCACTGCACTCCAGCCTGGGTAACACAGCAAGACTCCTTCTCGAACAAAACAGGTATGTTATAATAAATATATCTGGTGTTGGTCTTTGTGGTTCCAGGTACAGAGTTCCAAAAACCTTAAGAATTTCCTCAGCAAGATGGGCATCGTGGCTCACACCTATAATCCCAGCACTTTGGGAGGCTGAGGCAGGTGGATCACCTGAGGTCTGGAGTTCGAGACCAGCCTGGCCAATGCGGTGAAACCCCATCCCTACTAAAAATATAAAAATTAGCTATGCGTGGTGGTGTGCACCTGTAATCCCAGCTACTAGGGAGGCTGAGGCAGGAGAATCACTTGAACCCAGAAGGCCTAGGTTGCAATGAGCCGAGATCGTGCCACTATACTCCAGCCTGGGTGATGAAGCAAGACTCCATATCTTTTGTTATTCATAATGAACTCCCCCAGGACCACACTGAATTTATGTTAATGAGACGACCTGGGGTGGGGCCAACACCAGGAAGGGCAAATAGACTGGAACTTTCTTTCAGCTTCACCCACCAACATCCTGAATAGAAATGCAGATTATGTTGTATGAAAACTATTACCTTCTTCTCCTTTTAAAGTTAATTTTCCCATAAGTCTGTATCCTAGCGTATAAAAACTCTTGAGGTTGGGAATGGTGACTTATGCATGTAACTCCAGTACTTTGGGAGGCCGAGGCAAGAGGATCACTTGAGCCCAGGAGTCTGAGACCAGTCTGGGCAACGAAGTGAGATCCTGTCTCTACAAAAAATAAACAAAAATTAGCTGGGCATGGTGGCATGTGTCTGTAGGCCCAGCTACTTGGGAGGTTGAAGTGAGAGGACTGCTTGAGCCTAGGACTTTCAGCCTGCAGTGTGCTCTGGGTGCACCACTGTGCTCTAGTCAGGATGACAGAACAAGAGCTTGTCTCAAAACAAAAAAAACTCTTGATGAGCTTCCAGGTTGGTGAACACATCCGTGTGCTAGGAGGGCCCTGCACTGAGCTCCTCAGGGACAAAGCTCCTGAGTGTGAGATCCTGTGAACTCCACCCTAATTATTTCTTCAGCTGGCTGTTAATCTGTATCCTTCGTAACAAACACATAAATGTAAGTGAAGTGTTTCCCTGAGTTCTGTGAGTCATTCTAGGCAATTATTGAACTGGAGATAGGGCTCCCCTGATTTAGGGCAGAAACACGGAGGGCCAGATTCACAACTGGCATCTGAAGTCAGGGGCAGTCTTCTGGGACCAAATCCTTAACTTGTGCGATCTGATACCAACTCCAAGTAGACAGTGTCAGAATTAATTCAATTCTGGACAATTCTAGGACACCCAGCTGTTGCTGAATTGGTCAGTGTTGGCAAAAACCCCGCACATTTGGTGTCAGAAGTGTTCTGTTTAAGTACACAAAACAGAGTGTTTTCATCAGAACAGGAGACATCTTCATGTATGTTAGCTTTCTCAACTCTACCATGGGGGTGATGACAACTCAGCCGCTGACTGTTCTTCAGAGATCACGAGAATGGAAAAGGTGAACACATTTGTTCCTTAGAAGGCGGCACTACATGTTAACACTATCAAGTTTTAAGTCTAATTTTCCAAATGACAAAGATAATCAAATTCAATCAATCCATAAATGAATAATGTAGAAATCTGAAGTTGACATAATCCATATTTTCCAATAACCATTACTGATAGTTTGATGTAGCAAGTTTTGAAAAAAACCTTTACTTTTTTTTCTTGCTACATTGCCCTGGCTGGTCTCACACTCCTGGCCTCAAGCAATCCTGCTTTGGCCTCCCAAAGTGCTGGGATTACTGTCGTGAAGCAATGCACCCAGCCAACCTTCACTTTTATCTTCTTTGCTATCATAAACTTTTACAACATACTTACTTGTTCGTTTGTAAAATTGGAAAGACTGTGTTTCCCACACCACAACCAACCTGCAGACAGAAATGAACTATTAATCACAGAACTTTCCAGAGTTAATTCCCTAAAGCTAGAAAAATAATAATCAACAAAAGCTGGCCTAACTGTATTAGGGAAGGTGTAGTGACCAGAGCTAAACAGTACCCATGACATTTGTTGATTTCGATCTCGACTTCAGGAACCCTTAAAAAGACAAGAGCATGGGTTTTCATTAGCAGAAAGGAGCTGGTCTAGAAAAAAGGGCAAGGATTGCTTTTATCTTTTGAGTTCTAGCAAGTGGTCCTGTAGATGAAGTATTTTCTTACTGAACTTATATTGTTATTGTGAAAATATTTGTAATCAACTGTGCTGAAAAATGTATGAAAAGGGGACCTTGGCAACCTTGTCCTAAACACAGCGCTGTGTGGTAATGAAGACAGCAACTATTCACTAAAGGCTTAACTATGTGCCAGATATTGTTCTTAGCCATTTTACGTACATTATCTCCATCCTCGTAACTACAAGGTGCAGAGGCAGCAGTCTCACTGCTCAGAGAGGGTAAGGAAATTATCTAAGATCACACCATAGGACTCAATCCCAAGGTTAACCAGTTTCAGAATCAGCTTCCAGTAACGTGTGCAGTCCCCATTTATGAATTTATATTATACCAATCTAGACATTTTTCCAGGTCTAGACTCTGCTACACTATCCAAATGCAGAGGAAGAGAATTATCCCAGGCCTAAGACACAGGCACCATCCTAACTACCCTCTTTGTTCCTGTAAACTGTATTAAAGGAGAAGCAACAGTTTGTCTTCTGATCTGGGACCTTCTTCCAGGGTTATAGCAATGATCATGTTGAGCTCTTTCACCTGTATGATGCAGTGGCATGTGACAGGTACAGCATGATGCTATTAATACAATTTTTGGAAGTGACATGCTATTCCCATGTGATCTTTGTCCATCATGACCACCAGATATCTGGCCTGCACTGAGGGCATTTTATCAGTTCAAAAATGGAAGTGATTCCAGGGTAATATAAGGGTCAAGTCTAGTCAGCATCATCCAATAGAAGTTACTTTTGTTATCACCCTCTCTATGCTACTTCACGTGCACAAGTATAATAGCTTCACATACCCCACTACCGAGACAATAAAAGGTTACCTCCAGTATTCGGTAGGTGGCTGAGGATCCAGGAAACTCATCAGCACAAATTTCCAGGTCACTAATTTTCTGAGTTACATTCTCCTCCACAGGAGGTGTCTCTGTTTTATGTTCAAGGCTCTTCGAAGAACACTTGTGCTGTTCTTCCATTATTAAACTAGGTCCATCCTCATTGTTTCTACATTCAGGTACTTCACTCCTCTTGTTCTCCAAGAACAAATCCTTCAAATGATTTTGATTCTGGCTAGGTGCCAGCTCAGGGAATTCGGTAAAAAGCCAATGTCTATCCTTGAAAAACCCATTTTCATGGATTTTGTAGAAGTTATTCCAGTATTTGTGGGCATTGATCTCATAATCAACTGTAAATATTTAAGAAAGAATTTTAAGAACCAGCTCTCAAATATTTTATTTATATCTAATGTCAATTATCCTGCTTTACCAAATGTCACTTTAATACTAAAAGTATCCTCAGGTAGAGCCACAGTCCCAGAGCTGAAGGCCTTTCTGAGGTCATTTAGTCTTGCCATCTGGCATTATACCTGAAAGGCCCTATTCGTCATTACAGGAGAGTCTAAATTCTGTTTGAACAATCAACCAGAGAACTTACTATCTATCAAGTATCCTCCTACACCTTTGGATGACTTTTTTTTTCCCCCCCCCAAGACAGAGTCTCTCTCTGTCGCCCAGGCTGGAGTGCAGTGGTGCGATCTCGGCTCACTGCAAGCTCCACCTCCCGGGTTCACGCCATTCTCCTGCCTCAGCCTCCTGAGCAGCTGGGACTACAGGCGCCCGCCACCATGCCCGGACAATTTTCTGTATTTTTTAGTAGAGACAGGGTTTCACTGTGTTAGCCAGGATGGTCTCGATCTCCTGATCTTGTGATCCGCCTGTCTTGGCCTCCCAAAGTGGTGGGATTACAGGCATGAGCCACCGCGCCCGGCTGGATGACTTTTAACTATTAAAAACTCCTAGAAGTAGCCAGGTGCAGTGGCTCATGCCTGTAATCCCAGCACTTTGGGAGGCTGAGGTGGGCAGATCACGAGGTCAGGAGATTGAGACCATCCTGGCCAGCATGGTGAAACCCCATCTGTACTAAAATACAAAATATTAGCCAGGTGTGGTGGTGCACGCCTGTAGTCCCAGCTACTCGGGAGGCTGAGGCAGGGGAATCGCCTGAACTGGGGAGGAGATTGCTGTGAGCTGAGATCTTGCCACTGCACTCCAGTCTGGTGACAGAGCGAGACTCCGTCTCCAAAAAAAAAAAGATGGACAGTTTAAATGAAAGCTGTTTTTAAGGTGACCATGACAATCCCAGATTTCAGTTTACTGCTCTTGCCGATTCAGGGGGCCTTGACTAGTGTAGTAGAAAGGATAAAACCTAACAAATTGAGCAGGACAGTGACAATGGAAGGTGGAATCCAATAAGGAGTGTGTTAACAATTCACAACTCACTTGCTGAATCAACCAAGACTCCCTAAGAAATAGGATTTTAGTTCCACTGCTGCTACTACTGACTGCTTACCTCTGGGAAAAGCACTTAATGTCCTGTGGTCCAAGTGTCTTTAACTATAAAAAGAGAATATTGAACCACATGATTTTCAAAATCCCTTTCAACTCTTAACTTGCTTTGATTTAGTTGCTGTCAAACTATGCAGGGTGAATGTTTTGTAACTGGAATCTTCTTGTACAGAACTCTTTCAGAGGGTACTAAATTTGTAGTCCTATCTTCAACTGTCTGGAACAATCAGTCCTAGTTTTAGTATCTAGGGATATTTTGCAGTGAAATCATCCACCTCTCAAGCAGGGGCCTCCTTTTCTTTGGTCAGACTTAATCTCCACTCTGTTGCATCCACCTTTCCTTGACTGAAGCCCTAAATTCTCATAACCATCACACAAGTAATAGACACACAGTCACCAGTCATTAGCCCCCCTCCCAACAATATTTAGAATGTAATCACTTAAATGAAGCTTCAATGGAAACATCTCCTCATGGAAAGTGCAAATCATGTAGAAAGTACAGGCTCCAAGATGATCGCGTGACCACACAGTCGTCATTGGCTAGCCATATCAACGTGGGTCTAGTCAACATAATTAAAGACAAAATTACCCTCCTCCAAAGTTAAACTATATATAAAAAAAACCCTCTACGACTTAACAAGATTTTGTTACAATGCAGCCCTTTTCACTCCTTGCTCATCCCCTCCCCGTCCCGCTCTACTCTTGAGATCTGCATCAGGCCAGTAATAAAGGACCTAGGCGGCCGCGGTTCTCTGGCCTCTCCGGGAGGGCGCGTTCGGCAGTACGCTGGCTGTTGATACTACTGAGAGCCCATTTAAGCGCACCTTGTTTCTCCTGGCACACCCTCTGGGTACTGTTCTCCTGGACTTTTCTCTCCGCCGCTGCGGCTTGCTCTTCTGACCACTCCACATTGTCCCTGAGAAAATCAAATGGGCAGCTTAGGGGCCTCACGTCCTGGCTGCGGGCAGGGTGAGTCACTGGCCTACGAGTTTCTCTCCCCTTGGAGAGTGCCTCAGGTAGGGCAGCTGGACTCGTAGCCGGCGGTCAGGGGCTTTTCGGAGGGCTCCGAGGCGGCGGGACAGAGGGCAAGCGACAGGCCGGGCGAGGGGCAGGGTGATTACCAGGCATTGTGGTGGAAGACACGCGCCGGATCGCTCAGGAACCGGTTCCCAAACTGCTGCCTCTTATCGGCGAGGACTGCAGGCCCACCTTCAGGGTAGGAGCCGGCCATGACACCGGAGCCGGAAACAATTAACTTTCGGTAACGCGAGAACTTGCTACGGGCCACTCCCTCTTCCAGAAGACGCTGAGTCTGGGCGGGAAAAACGGTGGCGGGGCAGGGTGGCCCTGGAGTCCGGTCCGGGTGGAGCCTGGGAGCTGTCGTTTGGGGCTGCCCCAGGGTTGGCGAAGGGCTCTCTAGGGAAGGGGACCAGGCAGGGGGAAATTCTCCCCGGAGTCGTTTCTCATTGTGATGGACGTGCAGGTTAGGCAGAAAGTGGGAGACATTCCACTTGAGCCCCAGTTCAATGCTGGGATCCTCTAACAGGTTCCCTAGCTTCCCTCAAGTTGTAAAACAGGAAAAATCTAGAATCATTGTAAGAGTTGAGGCTACCTAGTTCCACTATGGAGCCGATGTCCAGAACTGAAGAAGGTAGCAAGCAGTGGGAAGAAACTGGGCAATTTCCAGCTTCTGTGGTCAGCTCTTCATAGTGTGGGTGTATATGTATACACAGTGTGTATATATATTTTGGTTGGGGTAGGGGAAGATGGAGATATGAAATTAGAGAACACAGGGCTTAGCAAATCAAATGGAATATCCAAGGACAAGTTTTTTTTTTTTTTTTAAATTATAACCATCTAACCTTTTTGAATCATCCGTATTATATTTATTATAATTATCCTTATTAGCACAATTAAGATTGTAATACACACATACATAGTTTGTCATAGCAATACATTTCAGCCTTACATTTCTATTTCTAGATCTAATACAAAATGACTCTCAAAAGAATCTAGAAGAAAGTATGTTACAGACATAATGGTATTTGAGAAGACTTCCAAGAGAAGCATGATGAATACCACTTGGAAAAGGAGGAAAGGGCAGAGACCAAACAAGGACCACCCCAATACCTCTTGGACTTTATTTAATGTCATAATGTCAGAATAAAGGGAAAGATGAATTTTTTAAAAAAAGAAGGAAAGGGTTAGTGCAGTGCTAGACGTATTATATTGGTAATTAGTACTTTTTTTTTTTTTGAGATGGAGTCTTGCTCTGTTGCCCAGGCTGGAGTACAGTGGCCGGATCTCAGCTCTCTACAACCTCCATGTCCTGGGCTCAAGTGATTCTCTTGCCTCAGCCTCCTGAGTAGCTGGGATAACAGGTGTGTGCCACCACACTCAGATAATTTTTGTATTTTTAGTAGAGATGGGGTTTCACCATTTTGCCTGCGCTGGTCCCGAACTCCTGACCTCAAATGATCTGCCCGCCTTGGTCTCCCAAAGTGTTGGGATTACAGGCGTGAGCCACCGCGCCCAGCCAGTAATTGTTTATTCCATTGTAAATTCTTTCTGTAGGTAAAACTATGGGGAGCAACGAATGATTCTATACTTTTTCCTCCAAAGAAATGGGAACAAGCTCTAAGCCCTCTCTAGGAAGAAAAATATGCAAGTTAATGAAAAAGATAGTAAAGAAGTTGTACTTCATTTGAAGACAATATGCTTTTGCCATTCTTGTGGTCTTTGGAAACATTTTGAACACAAGCTCCATACCCAGAAACAAGTACAAGGAATTTTTATCTTTTCTCAAGGCCGGCTGTTTGCAGATATGGTGGTTGATTTACATTTATTTCTGGCATCTTGTTTTCTCATCTATGGGCTTTTATTCTCCCCTCACTAAAAGCTGCTAGTGTTCCCAATCAACAGTCCCACTGCACATTTTCTTGCAGACAGCTCATTGTCTTCACTTGAATTTACTATATTAGTTCCAAAGGAGACATTTTAAATGTCAAACAGCTTTGGCCTTTTTTTCTGTGAAATGTGCTAAAGTATCCTAAACTTAATTTTATTTTTTATTTTTATTTATTTTTTTGAGACGGAGTCTTGCTCTGTTGCCCAGGCTGGAGTGCAACGACGCGATCTCGGCTCACTGCAAGCTCCACTTCCCGGGTTCATGCCATTCTCCTGCCTCAGCCTCCCGAATAGCTGGGACTACAGGCGCCCGCCACCATGCCCGGCTACTTTTTTATATTTTTAGTAGAGACGGGGTTTCACCGTGTTAGCCAGGATGGTCTTAATCTCCTGACCTCGTGATCCGCCCGACTCAGCCTCCCAAAGTGCTAGGATTACAGGTGTGAGCCACCACGCCCAGCCTAAACTTAATTTTATACAATTATATTTGATTGGCCTGTGCAACCTATTTTTCGAAGCACCTAAAATAATTTTTCGGAAGTTTGACATGGCTGTGAGTTCTCTGGTATCAGACTTTATACTGGATTGTAGCTTCAGAAACACCACGTTTCAGACGAGCTAAGGGTCCCTCTGGTGGTGAGTAAGGAGAACTCTTCTAGCTCAGTGGGTGGCATGAGTTAAACGCTTGTAAAGGTTAAAAACTCTCATTCTGGATTCTTGCCTTAGGTTGTCAGCCAAGGACAAGGGTAGTTAATTGTTCTGCTTTTTTTTTTCCTTTAAGACGAAGTCTTGCTCTGTTGCCCAGACTGGAGTGCAGTGGCATGATCTTGGTTCACTGCAAGCTCCACCTCCTGGGCTCAAGCGAGTCTCCTGCTTCAGCCTCCTGAGTAGCTGAGATTATAGGCCACCGCCACTACACCCGGCTAATTTTTGTATTTTAGTAGAGACAGGTTTCACCATGTTGGCCAGGCTGGTCTTGAACTCCTGACCTCAAATGATCCGCCTGCCTTGGCCTCCCAAAATGCTGGGATTACAGGCATGAGTCACCACACCTGGCTTTTTTTTTTTTTTTTTTTTTTTTTTTTGAGATGGAGTCTTGCTCTGTCACCCAGACTGGAGTTCAATGGTGCGATCTGGGCTCACTGCAAACTCTGCCTCCCTGGTTCAAGTGATTCTTGTGCATTAGCCTCTGGGGTAGTTGGGATTATAGACACCTGCCACCACTCCCGGCTAATTTTTGTATTTTTTTGTATTTTCCTTAGGGATGGGGTTTCACTACGTTGCTTAGGCTGGTCTGGAACTCCTCACCTCAAGTGATCTGCCTGCCTTGGCCTCCAAAAGTGCTGGGATTATAGGCGTGAGCCACTGGGCCTGGCCAACAACTTTGATTTTAAAACATTATTTATTTATTTATTTATCTTCTTTTCTTCTTCTCCTTTTTTTTCTTTGAGATAGGGCATCGCTCTGTCATGCAGGCTGGAGTACAGTGGCACGATCACAGCTCACTGCAACCTCTGCCTCCCAGGCTGAAGTGATTCTCCCACGTCAGCCAACGGAGAAGCTGGAACTAGAGGTTTGTGTCCCCATACCCGGATAATTTTTGCATTTTTTGTGGAGACAGTGTTTCGCCATGTTGCCCAGGCTGGCCTCGAACTCCTGGTCTTAAGCAATCCGTCTGCCTCAGCCTCCCCAAGTGCTGGGATTACAGATGTGAGCCACTGCACCTGGCCTATGTCTTCTTATTGCAAAATAAATTTTTTATTATAGAACATTAGAAGATATTGATAAGAAAAAAGAGAATACTTCTTCCCACCATTAATTTGACTCATTAACGCTTTGGCTTATATCATCCCTGTCTTTTCTTTCTAATTTAGTTATACAAGTGACTTTACATTAAAATAGTTTCACAACAAAATGCTTTGTGCCTTTTTTTTTTTTTTAAACAATTACATTTATCCGGCCGGGCACGGTGGCTCACTCCTGTAATCCCAGCACTTTGGGAGACTGAGGCGGGTGGATCACGAAGTCAGGAATTCGAGACCAGCCAGACCAAGATGGTGAAACCCTATCTCTATTAAAAGTACAAAAATTAGGCCAGGTGTGGTGGCTCACGCCTGTAATCCCAGCACTTTCAGAGGCCGAGGTGAGCGGATCACAAGGTCAGGAGATCGAGACCATCCTGGCCAACATGGTGAAACCCCATCTCTACTAAAATACAAAAAATTAGCCGGGTGTGGCGGCGTCTGCCTGTAGTCCCAGCTACTTGGGAGGCTGAGGCAGGAGAATCGCTTGAGCCCCGGAGGTGGAGCTTGCAGTAAGCCAAGATTGTGCCACTGCACTCCAGCTTGGGCAACAGGGTGAGACTCCTTCTCACAAAACAAACAAACAAACAAACAAAACTCGGGCGTGGTGGTGGGTGCCTGTAATCCCAGCTACTCAGGAGGCTGAGGCAGGAGAATCGCTTGAACCCAGGAGGCGGAGGTTGCAGTGAGCTGAGAATGTGTCACTGCACTCTAGCCTGGGCAACAGAGCAAGACTCTGTCTCAAATAACAACAACAACAACAAGAGAACCTAATTACATTCATTTATTTTAAGTGTACAGTTCAATGCATTTTCATAAAAATCTATATTTGTGTAATCAGTGTCACAATCTAGTTTTAGAACAATGCCTTGAAGTTCTCCCATGCCACTTAGCAGTTGTAGTCTGCTTTTTAACTTAATAAAACTTGGGGACATTATTCTTTTGTTCAAAATATTCTTTTACAACATCACTTAATGTCCTTCTGGTATTGTTTCATATAGCTGTATCGTGCTTTACTGGACATTTAGGCTACTTTAAGTTTCATACTATTAAACGTTTAATGGCTGGGCACAGTGGCTCACACCTGTAATCCCAGCACTTTGGGAGGCCGAAGCAGGTGGATCACGAGGTCAGGAGTTCAAGACCATCCTGGCCAGCATGATGAAACCCTGTCTCTACTAAAAATACAAAAATTAGCCAGGTATGGTGGTATGCACCTGTAGTCCCAAAAATAAAAAAAGAAAAAGAAAAAAATTAAACATGGTGTACATGTTTGTAATGAAATAATTTTGTACATTCATGATTATTTCTTTATGATTACTTTCTTTCTTTTTTTTTTTTTTTTTTTGAGACGGAGTCTCGCTCTGTCACCCAGGGTGGAGTGCAGTGGCCAGATCTCAGCTCACTGCAAGCTCCTCCTCCCGGGTTCACGCCATTCTCCTGCCTCAGCCTCCCAAGTAGCTGGGACTACAGGCGCCCGCCACCTCACCCGGCTAGTTTTTTGTATTTTTTTTAGGAGAGACGGGATTTCACCGTGTTAGCCAGGATGGTCTCGATCTCCTGGCCTCGTGATCCGCCCGTCTCGGCCTCCCAAAGTGCTGGGATTACAGGCTTGAGCCACCGCGCCCGGCCTTTTTTTTTTTTTTTTTGAAACAGAGCCTTGCTCTGTGGCCCAGGCTGGAGTGCAGTGGCCGGATCTCAGCTCACTGCAAGTTCCGCCTCCCGGGTTCACGCCATTCTCCTGCCTGAGCCTCCGAGTAGCTGGGACTACAGGCGCCCGCCACCTTGCCCGGCTAGTTTTTTTGTATTTTTTAGTAGAGACGGGGTTTCACCGTGTTAGCTAGGATAATCTCGATCTCCTGACCTCATGATCCGCCCGTCTCGGCCTCCCAAAGTGCTGGGATTACAGGCTTGAGCCACCGCGCCCGGCCTATGATTACTTTCTAGAATAGGAATTGCTGAGTCAATGGTTATAATTAGCTCTATCACTAAGCTCTGTGAGGTTAAGTCATTTTACTTGTTTAACTGTTATATGTTCAGGTCCTAGAACTAGGTCTGGCACACAGTATGCAACTCATTTGATAATTGGTGAATGAATGGATGGATGAGTACCCTCTTGCTATACTATATTTCGGCAGAGAGATGCCAATTTATACTGTCATTGACAGTGTGTGACAATTTAATAGAAATAATCTATTGCTGTACATTTTAGATTTTCCAGGACAGATCCTACTAAAAAATATTCTGTCTTGTTATCTCACTGATGCAAGGAAAGATTCCAGGAACTGTAACATTTTGGCATCCAAATTATATCTCCTAGATTCCCTGTTATACCTACAGCCATATGAAAAGTCTTTTTACCTAGAAATACCTAGGTAAAATAAATCTTTTTACCTAGAAAATATGGCTACTTATCTATAAGGTTAGTTCTTCTCTCCAACATTGTATCTTTATGAATAATAGCAAGTATATTTAGACTCTTTTGACTATTCATGGTAACACTCGCAAAATTACCTCAAGGCCATTTCAATAAGCAGTTTTGGGGGCATTGCCTTCATTGCTTTTTCCTGGTATTTTATAATTTTACAGCGGGGCGCGGTGGCTCACGCTTGTAGTCCAAGCACTTTGGGAGGCTGATGTTGGCAGGATCACCTGAGGTTAGGACTTTGAGACTAGCCTGGGCAACATGGCGAAACCCCATCTCTACTAAAAATAAAAAATTAGCTGAGTGTGGTGGCACGTAGCTGTAATCCCAGCTACTTGGGAGGCTGAAGCAGGTGAAACGCTTGAACCTGGGGAGGTGGAGGTTGCAGTGAGCTGAAATCATGTTGCTGCGATGAGCCTGGGCAACAGAGTAAGACTCTGTCTCAATTTTTTTGTTTTAACATTATGAGGCATTGTCCCCATCAATATTGGACATATCTTTTCCTTTTTCTGGGTCAAAATTTTTCTAGAATAGTGATTTAAAAAGCATTTGTTCTATATGTTGAGTGTGATGGACTGGTTTGCACCCACACACCTGCAAACCAGCTTCTTGGACAACATTTACAAATAGTTGATCTCATCCCTTATATATATATTTTTTATCCCTTACGTTTTTAGATCAGAATTGGCACAAGAAATAAAACACTTTGCCATCCTGACAGTAGATCAGAAGGTTAATATAGATTTAGTCTTGGTACATCCAGATTTCCTGAGTCCAAAGGTGGTCTGTCTTTCTGTGGGCAACCCTTGAGAACCACAGAAAAATACCCCAGTGGGACTGGGCACAGTAGCTCATACTTGTAATAACACCACTTTGGGAGGCTGAGGTGGGAGGATCACTTCAGCCCAGGAGTTTGAGACCAGCCTGAGCAACATAGGGAGTCCATGTCTCCACAAAAATAAAAAAAATAGCCAGGCATGGTGGGGCATGCCTGTAGTTCCAACTACGTGAGAAGCTGAGGTGGGAGGATTCCTTGAGCCCAGGAGGTTGAAGCTGCAGCAAGCCATGATTGTGTCACTGCACACCAGCCTGGGTGACAGAGTGAGACCCTGTCTCTAAACAAACACACACACCAAAACAAAAACAAAAACAAAACAAAACAAAAAACCAGTAATGGATGATACATACTTAAACATGATTGAAAGGGCAAATTTTATGGAATGTATATTTTACCATAATAAAAAATTATAATCCCCAAACTTGTAATATAGTTATATATGTGCTGCTTTATTAAATGCATTAAAGAACAGCAACAATAAATACAATTGTTGTGATCAGCTATTCGTTTTTTGTTTGTTTGTTTTGTTTTGAGACAGAGTCTTGCTCTGTCACCCAGGCTGGAGTGCAGTGGCATAATCTCAGCTCACTGCAAGCTCCTCCTCCCAGGTTCCAGTGATTCTCCCACTTCAGCCTCCAGAGTAGCTGGGATTATGGGCGTGTGCCATCACGCCCGGCTAATTTTTGTATTTTTGGTAGAGACAGGGTTTCATCATGTTGGCCAGGCTGGTCTCGCACTCCTGACCTCAGGTGATCCGCCTGCCTCAGCCTCCCGAAGTATTGGGATTACAGGCATGAATCATCGCACCTGGCCGTGTTCAGCTATTTGTAAGAGCAATCCAGGTATGCAGGTTGTAGCTAAGGAGCCTTGGGAATACCCAAATTTAATCAAGGTTCTTTAGGGCTTGCTGATCTTATTCCCTGAAACTGAAAGGTCATCCTCTTCTGCTGTCTCTAGTGTCTTTCACAAACAATTGAAAACCTAATCCAGTTTATACTCACCATAAACTCAGGTTTATTGCTTGGAGAGCCCTTAGCTCAGGTCAACTTTTCTCCTTCCTGCTGAGGCTTAGGCAGTCTTAAGCCAGGTAGGGGCAGCAGAGCATAGCTGATTGCTAGGGAACGAACAGCCCAGCATCTATTTACTGGTAAAGATTTAGGAAAGGGGGCCGGGCGCGGTGGCTCACACCTATAATCCCAGCACTTTGGGAGTCCGAGGTGGGCGGATCACGAGGTCAGGAGATCCAGACCATCCTGACCAACATGGTGAAACCCCGTCTCTACTAAAAATACAAAAATTAGCTGGGTGTGGTGGTGGGCGCCTGTAATCCCAGCTACTCAGGAGGCTGATCCAAGAGAATGACTTGAACCCAGGAGGCGGAGGTTACAGTGAGCCAAGATCATGCCACTGCATTCCAGCCTGGTGACAGAGGAAGACTCCATCTCAAAACATAAACAAACAAACAAAAAATTTAATGAAAGGGAAACCATTTTATGACTTAAACGTTTTTACTGGTCAGAATCCAAAAGATGTCAAAATTTCCAGCTTCTAAGAATGTACTTAGACAAAAGCAAGAAACCATAATTTTGATAACTATGAAAAAGTAGTTTGTGATGAGCTGTTTAGAAAATGTAGAAATTTCATTACTGAAATCCCTTTAAACCTTTCCGTTTTCTTTTTCTTCCCGAGTCTGTGTCACATTCACTGGTATCTGATGAGGAAAAGGATCTGGAGTTATGGGAGGAATTTCTATTCACATAGGCATCATATAACCTTAAGTCCTTAGGAGAAAGTAGTTCTTGGCAAACATTCCAGGACCATGTATAAGTAGAAAAGGTGTCATAAAAGGACTCATTTCTAGAGTCTATCCCAATCAAATCCCCTCGGATCTTCTGCCAGAGGTTTAGCATTTCTTTCCGGTGTTCAAGGGCAATTCCAAAATTATAGGTATCAGTAGCTCTCTTCACCTGTAGTGAGAGACCAGAAGTTTATTGTAGTTACCTTAAAGTAGCTTTGACTTGTGGACCACAATGATAGATACCCCAAGAGTTATGTTCCTAGGCTACTCGAAAGTCAGAGTCTATACACTGGGTGGTGCCTCGTGAGGAAATGTGAGCTAGGAGTTGATGGACAATCAAAATGTACTGCTTGGAATAATGAGGTAATAAGAAATTTTATAAGGATATGAAAAATACAGTGGACTAAAATAGGCTGAAGTATGGGATGGAGATAGGCTATGGATATAACAGGAGTGCCAATTCAGTCACTCAATTCAGCCTAGGATAGGGAGAACTGACTAGGAGATGATGCTGAGCTGAGTAGGTCCTCAAGGATGTGATCAAATTGAGGGAGTGAGTGGTGAGGGGAAGGTATTCCAGGGAGAAGGGACAGCGTAAACAGAGACCTCCAAGGCAGTAAATATCCTGGAGGTGTGGTAGGAGGGTTCAGGCACTTGGTATTGCTGGAGTGTCAAGTTTAAAGTCAGAGGAATAAATAATGACAAAGGACAGGCAGGCCCTTACACTTAATCTTATAAGTCAGTAATCTCTGTGAGGCTAGCAAGACACTGTTCCTCAGTGAAAATCTTGCTGTAGTGAGCCACTGTTTCTAATGAAAGTGAAACAAATCCCTTAATCAGAAAATAGAGTTGAAATTGCCATCATTGAGAGGGATGTGTTTACTTTTAAGCAGGACAGTGCCATGGTTGGCTGTTCATGCTGGATTATTAGAGCTGTGTAGAGAATGGTTGGAGGACACCAGGTTGGCGACTGCCTCATCTAAGGCAGTGGTAATGGGGATGGAGTGAAGGGGACAGATTTGAAAAATGTTTTTTTTTTTTTTGAGACGGAGTCTTGCCCTGTCGCCTAAGCTGGAGTGCAATAGTGTGATCTTGGCTCATCATAACCTCTGCCTCCTGGGTTCAAGGGATTCTCCTGCCTCAGCCTCCTGAGTAGCTGGGATTACAGGCACCCCACCACCACGCCTGGTTAATTTTTGTATTTTTAGTAGAGATAGGGTTTCACCATGTTGGCCAGGCTGGTCTCAAACTCCTGACCTCAGGTGATTCGCCTGTCTTGGCCTCCCAAAGTGCTGGGATTACAGGTGTGAGCCACCATGCCTGGCCCTGAAAAATCTTTAAGAGAATGACAATAGGCCAGACTTGGGGATTAGCAGATGTGAAGAATGAGGAAAAAACCCAAGTTAAGGATAGCTCCTGGCCTTCTAGCTTCAGTGACTGAGTAGTTGCTATCAACTGAGACATATGCAATATACTCTTGCACAAACCTGCACATGTACCCCGTGGATCTAAAATAAAAAGTTGACCTTATTTGAAAACACACACACACATGCACACACACACACACACACAAAACACCTGCGATACAGAATTCCCAGGGGAGAGCCAGTTGGATGCAGAAGATGATGAGTTTTGTTTTGGACATGTTGAGTTTGTTATGAAACCCTAGGTAGAGGTAGAAATATTCATCAAGTGGTCAGTGAGATAAGACAGAAATAGAGGAATGAAGTTAGGTTAGTGACAACTTTAATAGCAATCAGTACATAGGTGGCAGCTGAACCAAGGAGGATAGATTGAGATAGCCCAAAGAATACTTGCCCTAGCTGTTCTTTACCTAATGCCAAGATTTCCAGTGTATTAATACCAAACTATTGATCTTCTCAAGCTTCTTAGCCCTGGTGCAGCTGGTGCCCCAGGGCTAGAGGCCTCAGGATGTAAGATTCTTTCACTATGAATCTCTGAGTACACTACTCACTGTGACTGTTGGTCAACTACCTTAATTAGTTTGATATTTCTGGAATAACATAAATGAATGTCCCAGAAATAATAGTGAGTATAGCTGCATAGGTGAATAGCAGGATGAATAATAACACTTAACATTTGAATCTATTTGATTATAGAGAAAGAAATGGTGTTATCACAATGGGTAAACATGAGAAACAATCTTGTCTCATTTTAAAGACATAGAGCAGATAAAAATTACCTTGGTTTTATGGTGTAGTATTGAAGTGGACAATATTTTTGTCAGTGATTTCTGGGAAGGCACTCCACAGGGAATACTCACGTGTTGTTTAATAGCAGTTTCATCAGCCACTGTACAAGTCTGCTTTTTCTTGAGTATTTGATCAATGGTGATGTTATTTGAATAACCTGAGGCAGGGTCCATAGACTTTATATTTGCTGCCTTTATGCATATTTAAAAAAGAAGGTTAGTAATACATTTTAGTTTGAATTATACAACAAAAAGACATAATAAATAAGTATATTTTATTATGGAAGGATTTGTATATAATTTATAAGATTATTGCCAAACCATTTGTTTGTTTGTTTAGACTTTTTCTGCGTCCCTCAGGAGTGGCATTTGCCATATGTGCAAAAATATCTGTATATCCTAGATGGTGCCCTAGGACTGGAAATGTTAGGTCAAAAGGTGTGAGGTCTGTCCTTTTGGTAATTATTGCCAAATTTCCTCTGTAGAGGGTGAACCAATTTACAAACCTACCTGTAACTTATGAGTATACCATGTTTTTTCATCTTGGTCAATCTAATATGAAAAGATAAATACCTGAGGAGAATTTTAACTTGGATCTTTTATGAGGAATGAAGTTGAATATTTTTTCATGTTTCTCAGAACTGTCTGTTCATACCCTTTGCCCATTTTTATATAGGTTAGTTTTTTTCTAATGAATTTGAAGTTCTTTCAAGTTAGCTTTTTGTGTTATGAGTGGCAACTGTGATTTTTTTTGGCCATATGGAGATTTTTGATCTTGAAGCAGTGGAATTAATAATATCTTTTTATTAAAAAATGCATTTGGCTTTTGTATCACAGTTAGGGATGCCTTCCCAGAGTTCATTTCAGTATGTTTAAGGTTTTTTTTCTTTTTCTTTCTCTCTGACCCTCCATTTATTTCTTTTACATTTCATCCATTTGCAATTTGTACATAAAGTGTAAATCTCATTTTTTTCCTCAGATGCCTACTCAGTGCACTAATTGTTGAATAATCTATCATTTTCCTGTTGTGTTGAAATGTCATGTTGTCCTTAAGTTAAAATTCTCCACATAGCTCTATTTATTTTTGGACTTTCTATTTTCTTCCTTGGGTCTGTCTGTTAATTTCTTAATAGCACACTTTTTTTTTTTTTTTTTTGGAGACGGAGTCTCACTCTGTCCCCCAGGCTGGAGTGCAGTGGCGCAATCTCAGCTCACTGCAACCTCCGCCTCCCGGGTTCAAGTGATTCTCCTGCCTCAGCCTCCCGAGTACCTGGGACTACAGGTGCCCGCCACCACGCCGGGCTAATTTTATGTATTTTTGGTAGAGATGGGGTTCCACCATGTTGATCAGGATGGTCTCAATCTCTTGACCTCGTGATCCACCCGCCATGGCCTCCCAAAGTGCTGGGATTACTGGTATGAGCCACCGGGCCCTGCCCATCAATATCACACTGTTTTAATGATTGGGACTTTTTTTTTTTTTTTTTTTTTTTTTTTTGAGACAGAGTCATGAAAGTGGCTCATGCCTGTGATTCCAGCACTTTGGGAGGTCGAGGTGGGTGGATTGCTTGAGCCCAGGAGTTCAAGACCAGCCAACATGGCAAAACCCCATCTCTACTAAAAATACAAAAACTAGATGGGCGTGGTGGCATGTGTCTGTAGTCCCAGCTACTAGAGAGGCTGAAGTGGGAGGACTGCTTAAGCCTGGGAGACAGAGGCTGCAGTGAGCTGAGATCACATCACTGCACTCCAGCCTGGGTGACAAAGTTGAGACCCTGTCTCAACAACAACAACAACAACAACAACAAAAACCCTTGGGGAAAATTTGAAAAACCACATTAAAGTTATAGACAAGCAAGAAAGAAAAACACCCTTATAATGTCAAACTTTTTTTTTTTTGTTTTTTTTTGAGACAGAGTTTTGCTGGAGTGCAGTGGTGGGATCTCAGCTCACTGCAACCTTAGCGTCCCGGGTTCAAGCAATTCTCCTGCCTCAGCCTCCCTAGTAGCTGGGATTACAGACTCGCACCACCATGCCTGGCTACATTTTGTATTTTTAGTAGAGACAGGGTTTCACCATGTTGGCCAGGCTGGTCTTGAACTCCTGAACTCAGATGATCCACCTGCCTTGGCCTCCCAAAGTACTGGGATTAAAGGTATGAGCCACCATGCCCGGCCTTGAAAGTATTTTTATTTACTCTCTCTCTTGAATGATAGTTTAGCTGGAAATAATTTGCTGTCCTCAATCTATGGATATTATTTGATTGTCTTCTGGCCTGTATTTTTGCATGCATGAAGTCTCCTGTTAGTCTACTTTTTGTTCCTTTGTAAGTTATTTCTTTTTTCTCTCTGGTTCCCTCCCCTCCCCTCCCCCCCCCTCCCCCCCCCCTCCCTCCTTTCTCTCTCTCTCTTTTTCTTTCTTCTTTCTTTCAAGACAGAATCTTGCTTGGTGGCCCAGGCTGGAGTGCAGGGGTGCAATCTCGGCTCACTGCAACCTCTGCCTTCTGGGTTCAAGAGATTCTCTTGCCTCAGCCTCCCAAGTAGCTGGGATTACAGGCATGTGCCATCACGCCCAACTAATTTTTGTATTTGGTACAGACAGGGGTTTCATCATGTTGGCCAGGCTGGTCTTGAACTCCTGACCTCAAGCAATCCACCTGCCTTGGCCTCTCAAAGTGCTGGGATTATAGACGTGAGCCACTGTGCCTGGCCTCTGGTTGCTTTTGAAGTGTTTTCTTTGTCTTCATTTTCAACTGCAATGTTTCAAGTTGGATTTTCTTTTATATATGTTGCTCCAGGATGTTTTCTTCAATTTAAGAATTCATATCTTTTATCAACTTAGAAAAATTCTCAGTCATTCCTAAAAATACTCAGTCATTACTAAACACTTCTCTTTAATAGTTTAAAACATTTTTTACAGTCTTTTAAAGATCAATCTGCTATATCAAATTATTATGATACTCCTCTTGTTTACCTACTGACTTTTTTTGAGAGTAGATTATTTCCTTGTATGGCTTGTAGTTTTTGTGAACCTCTTTAAAATAGATTTGAAAATATTTTTTATATAAGCTGTGCAAACCTAGGATATGGATGTGTTTAT
Source organism: Theropithecus gelada (assembly GCF_003255815.1). NCBI lineage: Eukaryota > Metazoa > Chordata > Mammalia > Primates > Cercopithecidae > Theropithecus > Theropithecus gelada. The sequence goes on along the minus strand of NC_037684.1, from coordinate 36,152,962 downwards.
GTTTGTGTCTGGCAGACCTTCCAAGGTAATACCAATCTAAAACCAGTTTTAAGGGTAATTTTACTGTTTGGCGATTTCATCCAATGTGGAAACTATAAATTCAGATTCTGAATCCATGCATCCTACAATCTTAAGTTTTAAATTCTTCACAGAATACCTTCTTCTCTATTCAGAGCTTTGAGCAGGCCAAGCTTCGCTATGGACTGAGTTTCTTACCCCTTCTTTTACTGAGAGGGCAATCCTTCCAGATTCTAGTTTCAATTCCAGTTGCTTACTTCCAGGGATCCACATCTCCTGACCCTGAATGGGCATTGAAACCCCAATCCCAACCCATCAGGGCCTAGATGTATAGGATCTACCTACCACCCCTCCGCCAAGTTCATTTTATGAACTTGTTATTCTGGCTTTAGGCACTCTCTCTCTTGCTTTCTGAAACATGGGTTTTCCTTTCTTTTGAATACATTTTTCAGTGTTTGTCATTTTATTTCATCCAGTATTCTCATATATATATATATATATATATATATATATATATATATATATATATATATAT